>NW_027493185.1:0-5000 GCF_021521415.1 Bidens hawaiensis | reverse complement strand
GGATGCCGTAGCCGTCTAGTAGACAATGGCCAAGTTCACGGATGGCGTCCACGTGACCGAGAAAAGCGGCACGTGCGCAGAGAGTGGCGGCGCCTATGAGGTCTTTGACGGCGTTAATACCACCGCTACCGTTGAACTTGATTATGGAGAGGGAGTATAATGCCGGAGCGTGAGATTGAATCGCGGCTTTTGCCATGAGTGAAGCTCCAACTTTGTGGTCGTGAAAACAGTAGAATTGAATCTGTGCAAAAATATAAATAATAAATAATATTTGACCACTCAGATTAGGTTTTTATTTATGCTCTTTTTCTTCCCAGCACTTTATTTACTATTATATTAATATATGCACGCAGTCTCCTATACTGTTTTAAGTGGCCATTTAGATAGGAGTATATAGCTGTTTTGACCAAAATTTTATAAAGTTCAACAATCTACATATGTATAGTTTAAATAGTCGTCCGTATAGAAATCAAACAGTTGTTTAAACCAAAAAAATTTTGAAGTTTGAATGTCTGTAGTTAAAACGACCAGACAGTTGCTTTGAAAAAATAATTAAATTTGGTCGGCTATGATCAGAGTAGTCATTCGGATATTCTGATCAATAATTTTCATAGTTTTAATTTTTTTTTTCTTTCAAAGCAACCGTCAAAAATAATTTATACACAATTATTTAATGTTATAATTAAAATCAGATAAGTGATATACACTTATAACATGAATAACCCTTGCCATTAATTAATAGTTAATTGCATGCAAAATGTGCAAGTGATATCATCCTATAATTAACTTTTTCTTATTTTAATAACAAATTTCTTTTAATCTTATAAATTGATAGATTTTTCTTATTTTTATATATAAATTTTTATATGTTTAGACATTAATATCTTACAAATTTTTTGATGTTTAGACGTCAAGGTCGTTAAAAAAATTATAATTATTTTGAATATTGTTAATAGTTTCGGTAAAACATGTGCGTAATTTATCTTCTTTTTTAACTTATTTCATGATTTAACGAGTTCATTTCATTATTTAATGCGACACAACGCGCGAATTCTCGTACTACTAAAAAATTTTAAAAACTAACCATGCCCATAATGTAAAGAACTTCAACATTTCCGGCAACGGCACCACCGTTGAAAGAACCAGTCAGCGGCCGATAACAACCCAGGTTTCACGGCAAACGTTTCTGCCGAAGCTTTCGACAACACAAACGGATTGAGCCCCAAACCATTGAACCTTTTGCATCTGTTTCACACAACCAACAAAACATGTCACGATCTTTTATAATTAAAACTTAATACACAACACAAAAACGTTTGCATTAATTTCATGTGTTCTTACGCAAGCAAAACGGCTATAAAATCAGCAGGACAACCCGCAGAGGCGGCTAGTTTCACAAGGATAAACAAAACGATGTCGTCTGGCAGCATATCAAAGAAGTTAACGCGACCCCTTTCACGGCTTGTGGTCGTCGCAGCTCCGGTACTCCGGATACAAAAACCCACGTCGAGATCTCATTTCGTAACTTTTAAGAAAGGTGTTATTGTCTGAAGACAAGATAGTGATGGATGTTGACTGGAGGATTTGGTGAGTTTATATAATGGCCGGAGCTGGTGAGAAATTACCATAATACCCTTGGGAAACTAATTTCTGGTTAAAAGTAGCAATTTTTTTAAACTTTTAATTGTAACGGGTATTAATTATTAATGTTTTTTTATAAGGTAAGGAACTCTTGTTTTTGTTTATCTGGATGGTAATATTGGATAAAATATAAGTCAACTCAATATTAAATTCTGCCTTTGGATAGTATTATGTATTTTCACAAAAACTTGACGTAATATCATGATTATATTACAATATTACAATATCACAATATCAAAGACACGTTTTCAAGATTGGGGACATTTATAAGATATATATTATAGTATTGATATTAGTTTTTTATCTCCGTATTATGGGGTTGTTTTATATTATTCGTTTTTAATACTTATATATTTTTTTAGATTTTAATTTTATATTATCGTAATAGACTTAAGGGTATACTTAGGGTTTTATGATAAAAAGGTTTCACATATAAATGTTATGTTATAACCTAGTTTAAAAAGCTATATGGGTTTTGTGATACTCATGACCCGCTTATTTTTTTTACTATAAAATTGTTTATTAATTATAAATAATATCTTTTTTAAAATCAAATATTTATTTTTAGTATATACCTATTTTATAAGATTTTCATATCAAATATTTGGTGAGATTAATTTTTAATTTAATAAGATGTTATAACTTGTTTAATGGCTATCTGGGTTTGGTAAAACTCATACCCGTGAATTCGGGTAAAATGCATAAGAAATCTTCATTTACAAATAAAGCAATTTGATGGCTTGAGAGAAGATAAGAAACAACCAGAGAGTTTTAAATGTTTCGTTTATATATATTTAAGATATATTATACATACTAGTTTGAGACTCATATATAACACGGGTAATCAAAAATAATAATATTTAATAATTAATAAGTAAAAACAAAAATTAAGAACTTTATCATACATTGTTAAAAGACAACCGTTATACAATAATGCTTAAATTTAAATAGTTATTTATTATTTCGTCATTTTTTTCATTCAAATTAGCTTCTAGTTGTTATCAATTAACAAATACATGGTAATTAAACATTGAGGTTTTTATTTGTGTTTTTATTAAATTTAACATAATGTAAAGTGAATGCGTATTTTGTAAGAATGTTTTAATAGATATTAATGTTAGTATGGCGCGCGCCATTTGTTTTGGGGTGTGAAGCACCTTCAAAGAACCATGCCAGCTCGTTTAATGCCCAACCACTGCAACCACCCTTGGCACGAAAGGGGCGTGAAAGGCACTATGCCATGAGCGGAAGGGTAGTGGGCGAATGTTTGTTTGTTTGATTTTTTTTTTTAATTTTCGTAACTATTATTTAATAATATAATTAACAAATCATTTCACTTCAACTAGCTTCACCTATGATTATTTTGCCCATTTCACTCTTATCTCTCATAACACTCTCTAATGAGTAGTTAGTGCCAATGCCATCACCACTTTGGTGGGATGGTAAAGGCTTTGGCCTTTTGGTGAGAGGTCCAGGGTTCGATTCCTGGCATTTGGCGGTATAATGTAAATAGTAGGAGGAAAGCTTGTATGTTCAAAAAAAAAAAAAAAAAAATAGTTAGTGCCAAAGGTGAAAATCTATTTGCCATCATCTGTTATGTTTCGAGATTTGTCTCTTTAACTGCACCTCTTTCATATTTGATAGTCTAAGTGCTTATCGATAAGTGTTATCGCGATAATGATATTTTTTTACAAGATTTGGTCCAAAATTATTCAATCAACTTATCATTCAAACTTTCTACACTAACAAAAATGGTATTATAATTATCACTGTTTTAAAGGGTTTTTAATATTAACTTTTAAAAACAATAAATATTATTTTTCTTAAAAAGAAAAAAACAATGTTCATGATTTTTGTGTTAGTGCAATGTATTATGATTCTTCTAAGAGCATCCACACCCATAAATCATTCAAAACCTCTACCTCATCGTCAAATCATATTCTAACCATTTCTTTAAAAAAACCTCACTTTTTACTCTACCCATAAACCATAAAACTCTCCACCTTATCTTTCATATCACTACCTACTTTTACTACTATATAATAAGTATGTATATATGTGTGTATATATATATGATTTGTGTGTAGTGGGTGTGGTGGGGCCAGTACAAACCCACATTTCAAACATTTGAGAATACAAACAAACACGTCACAAACGTTTGTCTCCACCCGTAAACTTTTGTTTGCACCATTCCACGTCAACAAAAACCTCCACACAATCACCGGTGGAGATGCTCTAAAACATGCCCACGTACACTTTATTATTTATAATTTTTACTGATTGTACCCTCTCCTACCAAATCTGTCACGTCAAACGATCTCTTACCGATTTACTCTTACTTAGAAGAGGAGTACATTCAGCATATAAGAGATAATTTTAGTCACACCCAATGTAGTATTTATCATCCATCAACTGCATTTATGTTATTGTATCTAACAGCGACCACCCATAGTATACATTTATTCTACATATATCTTGCATGAATTGTGAGTTTTAGACTTTCACTACTACCAATTACTAAATATATTTCATCAAATGCACATTTATGCTAACAACAGACCGCTTTTAATGTTGCACTCGGGCCTCCAAGTGTCTTTCAAAGAAATAGAACATACAAAGAGATAGAATCGGATTTTGGGGTAATTTCCAAATCATAGTTACCTAAAACGTGATTCGCTCCGGCACGGGTATGAGGAACGCGTATGCAATTCGATATAGGGCAATTCGATATAGGTGACATATTCGGTACGGAGAGGGGTAGGTTCATTTCGGTGCAAACCGGTACGATGTACCATAAAAGTTCGGTGTGCCCAATTTAAAGCAAATATTACCAAAAGCCAAATTACCAAAATAGAAATTCAACTTATCAAATGCCAAAATCCACATTTCCAAATCAGAAAATTCAAATTGAACACGAAATACTGAATTGAAGAGTCGAGGTAGTAAGTAAATTGACGATCTAATTTGGGGGGGATTTGGAACTCGACTTGTAAAAGTAGTAAATTGATGATATAATGGTGTTATTTGGAACGATACTTTTACAATTGCTTAGGAATCGAAAACCCTAAAAAAGCAATCCAATTGACGGTTTTAAAATCGATGGAATGGTTTCCTTTTTGAAAGCCAATTGGAACATTGATGGAATGATTGAAACGATCGGCATAGCGTACCACTTAATCAAATTGGTCGACCTAATTTGCATAACCAAAAACAATCGAAAACGACTTGTAATTGGATTTGGAACACGTATTTCTATCCATTGGAGCATGCATTGGAGCGATTTAGAACGTATCAAATTTCGATTGGGTGCATCGCGATCCAATACGGGGATCGCATGTCCCTAAGCAAATTTGGTAACT